>NW_026291644.1:0-32527 GCF_023091745.1 Budorcas taxicolor | reverse complement strand
TTATATAATGTGGTTACTGACTTTAAAGGGTTAAGAGTCATCTATATTGGTCAATGAGCCAAAAGTGTAATTTTTGCAAAGTTTTGGGGTAAAAATATAAATACCAAAACATTTGGGTCCAAACTATAAGTATTGAGAAGTAGTTTCAATGAAATTATTCTAATAGTGATTAGAATAAGCAAAAGTAATTATATATATATATATATATATATATATATATATATATATATATATATATATATATATAAGATTTGATTTGATAAGGTGCCATGTCATCAATTCTAGACATCAAATGGCAAAACAAATTATTGGACAAAAAGGTACATGTGGCGTGTAAATATGCACATGTAGGATGATTGGATTGTCCATGTCATATATCCTAGGATTAATCTTATCCACTAATTTGAATTAAGGGTTGAGATTTAATCTTGATTAAATCAAGATACCTACATGTTATTAGATAGTAATCATTACTTTTGCAAGTTGTAGGAGAGAGAAAAGAGACAACCATTAAATTGAAATGATTACAATCTAATAACATGCAAAAGCTAATCTAATATTACACTCAATCAAGCTTATTTTGATTGGATGATTTGCATGCAAGACTAATATAATATGGATTATGATAAAACACTCTCAATTCTCTCTCTCCTCCAACACATACACGGCACACACTAGAAGAAGAAGAAAACTTCTTCTCTTTTTCTTGATGGTTCGGCCATAAGAAAGAAAAGATGAAGAAAATTTCTTAAGCTAAAACCACACATATATTAAGCAAAACATCTTGAAGACAATACTAGCACATTTTGGTTTTCAAGTATCTTGGAGGACTTTGGATATTTGTGGACATTTCTAGTGCCTTCAAGTTAGAAGGAGTTCAAGCAAAGTCTTCAAAGCTTTATCTACATAAGTTGCTACAATAGGTATATCACTATTCTTATCACCTTTACATATGAGTATATAGGTACATATTGATCATAGAATAGAGATACTTGCATGTTATGTTAAGAACTTCTATTAGATATTCTATGTTGTTGGAAATTGTTTACATGCCAAAAGTTTTAAATGCTAGCTTATACATATTGGTATGTACTTGTTGTATACAACATGCTTATCTAATGATTCTTTAACAGGACTTCCATTGCACATATATATTAGAATGTGATTCTTGAGTCACTACTTTCAAGTAGTATCAGAGCTAGTTTGATGAAGTTCTTAAAATAACATGTAGTAAGTTTGGATCCATTCTTGAAATTGTGAGAGCTATATATATTTCTTGTTTTTATTCACATGCATGACTAAAAACTTGACAAATATAGGTTGATCTAACACATATATATTAGATATCATGTTAGATCTAAAAGATGGTGTTTATTATACAAACTTTTTGGATTCTATATGATAATAAAGTCAAAAGTTGAAGAAAAGCAAGTCTTGCATTTTATATGGACATGGCCCGAACACCTAGGAGTATAGAAAAGTATTTTTTTATTTTATTGAGTTAGTAAAGTTGTTAAAAGTTATCTTGAAGTCCTCGACATCAATATAAGATATGTATGTTGTTGTTAAATATGTTGACATGTGGGTTTAAAAGGATTATTTTAAACATATTTTAATGTTGACATATGTATGATTAAAGAAGGACTATTTGATGATTAAAGTGTTTAATAGTCAAAATGCAACTTTTCCTTTTATTATTGGTATAGCAGAAATGTTCACACAAAAAGGGAGGCAATTTGGTTCTGGACTTAGACTTGGAATTTATTTGAAAGGAAGTATTAGATATTTCTAAATTTAAGTAATTTAAAAGTAATTATATATTGATATAATGCATTTAAGAAGAACAAATTGAGCTAAATTTGTGTGAATGGGTCGAAGCTATTTGGGTTTGGGCTTGGGCCGTGTGTTTGTGTTTAAATATAGCCAATTGGGCCACCTGTGTGTTTGGGCCATGGACTTGCTATCTTCTAAAAAGGCTTGGACATGGATTTGTTACTATAATGAGTTAAGGGTAATAGGGTCAACCCAACATGTATTATTTGATAAAAGGTGTCTTTCGATTATGTAACAAGAATGGATGAAGTTTTAATTATGCATAGGATGAGATAATTGAGCTTAAATGCTAGCCAATTTGATTATGATTATTATATTTGATATGTATGATCATATATCATGGATTTGGGCTTTAGAGTAATTATTAACTTTGGGTTGTACTTGAGACATAAATCTCAGTTTTATATTCTTGCCTTTGAGAGAATTATGTAGTGAGGATGCTTATGGAATTCTTCAAGAGATACTTGCAAGAAAGCCCAATGGATAGTCCAAGGAGTTGGAGGCCCAATGAAGATTTCAAGGAGTTGAAAATCTTTTGTAGGATAGTTTTTTTTGCTAGTAATCAAACCCAAATCCATGATCCAGCATTTATGCATCTTTGCATTCATAGTTTATTATGTGCTATAAATATGATTGTTAGCTTATAGTATGATGAATGCATGAATATTTGATAAGATCTAGTACAAACTAAAGGACTCCCCATGTGCAAACCAATATTAGATTGATAGAAATGGTAAAAGGAGTTTTATCATAGTCCTCCGCCATCCTAGAGTTTAAAGAAACTTAAAATGAATACATTCGTTCTAACCCAAAGGTAGAGGGATGTCTTTCACGATAAGTTTATAAATCGCTAGTATGAACATATAGATGTAAGTTATCTTCCAAAATCAAATAAACCAACATAGCCACAAAGGTTTGAGGTTTAAGGATTCAATTTGTCGGATAATTGGAAGATGGCGGGTCTATTCTAACTAGATCACTTAATCACATAGCCACAAAGGTTTGAGGAATATATCTTATCAAAGGAAATTGGTCATCCCACTTAGAGTATTTCTAATAGATTCACTCTTCTCATTTAGGGAGTATGAGATTCAAAAGAAGAAGTAGGAGTAGATATTTTATTTTCATAATTTAATACTTTTGTATGTTCATGTTAGCCTACAATCTTACTTTCTGTTACATTTACCTTTTCTGCAGTTTGTATGTTATGGATTTTTTCATAAATCCTATTGTTTCCATCCTTAACCACGACTATTTAACTGGACTGAACTTTGATAAATGGTATAAAGGCTTAAGAGTCGTTCTCCGATTTGAGAAGATAGAATATGTCTTGGATTTTTCTCTTTTGACTCCTTTGATGAAAATGCATCTGAAGCTGATAAAATCACCTACTTCAAATAGGTTCGGGATGATATGCACACTTAGAGGTTATATTCTTGGATCGATGAGTGATAATCTGTGACTATACTGTGAGGATATCCCTCATTCCATAGATATCATTCGATCTTTGTAGGAGTCCTTTGGTGAGCACAGTCACGGTGTAAGATTTGAGTTAACTAAAAAGTTATTTAGAAAGAAAATGGAAAAGGGAAACGACGTAAACCAACATTGCCTCAGGATGATTTACTTACTTACTTAGTTGGAGGCATATGGTTTTGTCATAGATCTCCAGCTTCAGATTGACTTAATCCTACTGTCACTACCATCGTCCTTCTCCCCTTTGATCTTGGACTTCCAGGTGCATAGAATAGAATGCATATTGCCTGAGCTGCTTAATGTTCTGATTAGTTGGCAATCTCACGGTTTCGATGTGAGGGTGATTCCTTATGTTGACTTTTCTCCCTCCGTTTCTAAATAGAGGAATAACAGGAGAATGAGAAGAAGGAGAAACAGGAGAATCGGCTGTTCTATTCTTACCAGGAGATTTGTCATCGAGAGGGATAGTGAACCTGCAATGGGAGCTTGTCATCATGATTAACTATGATTTTTCAAAATGTCTTAAGGATTGACTTGGTATGCGACCTTAAGCTAATGGATGTTTTATAAGTTTACCATGCTCAAATCTTTTTGCATAGTTTGTGAGTTTTTCTATTTAAAGGAATAGTGGTGACTATGTCCTTTAAATCTTTTCTTACATAGGAAATTTTGGAATTTATCCTATGTAAGAAATGATTAGCACTATATATAAAGCCTCATCATAAGAATGGAAACTTCGGAATGTTTATCAAAGGAAAACTGTCTTCAAACATAACCCACATAAACATCCATATCCCATTACTTAGCATTTATGAAATGGCTAATGACTAAATCTTGCTAAATGAAGTTGTCATGTAAGTCTAAAACTTTGAGGTGTTCAAGAGTTAAAGACTTAAAACAAATAAAGAGCCAAAGTCATTCTTTTTCTCAAATATCTATCTAAAAGAATTTGATAGATTTTCTATTCTTTTTGGTAAAAGAGTTCGTCCAAAAGGGATAATGTGACGCCCGAGAGAACTATCACGTTTCTCATTAACTGTTGCATCACTATTTGTGCATTCTAATGTGCATTTATTTATTTTTGCCAATAGCTACTGTTCAACATAAAATTTTGCTGGCTAATTTCTCTGAATTAACATTTTCCTATATTATATCACTTAATTGAGGAATGATAAAAATGAACATTTGAGTAATTCGCGTTAGGAGAGCTCGTTAGAAAATAATTCTCGGTTCGTGTAAATAGTGAAATATTGTCTAACCTTGATTTTGAGCTAGCTAACATTTAATTAAATCTTGGGCTTGGTTTTAACTTAGTCTTGTAATTTTTATAAGTCAAATAAGCTATCTAACTAATATATCTATAGCATATATACATAATATTACACATACATAACATAATAGCTCAAAAAACAAATCACTTAATACCCCTTTTATCCCCTCCCCCCAAACCCGAGAAGCAGTAGGAAGAAAAAGAAGATGAAAACTCCTCAAGGCTTGCATTTTGATCTCTCTAGCTTGTGTTTGGAGCAATTTCAAAGCATTCTAAGCTTTCTCCTAGCCTATTTGCACGGTTTTTGTAAGGAAAAATGCATAACTTTGCTTGTTTCATGTTTTTGTTAATTTTTGAATTTCTTAGATTTCTAATTATTTGCATGTATAATGCTTCGAATTGCTATAATAAATTGTTTACTAGCTATAAAGACATGATTGGTGTGTTCTAATGGCTTGGATATAGAAATTTTGTAAAGGGCTCTTTGAAGAAGACAATGAATAGTACATTCTCTAGGGTTTTACAGAATTATGACTTAGTGAGTGATTTCATGCTTCAATTAGGTGCTATAAATGTTAGTAAAGATAGATTAAGGACCACGTGTAGTCAATTTGCTCGGAACTTAGTTAAAACGCGAAAATAGCAAATTTTAGAAAGGGGTTTTGAACGAAAAGTAAATTCGGGTAGAATTTGAAGTTAATTTGGGGTTCTACTAGGCATGGAAGCACTTTTGGTTCTTTCATTGCGTTGATTGCAAGGCGGATTGGGTAGCTATAGTTCAATGCACTCTCGGGGCCTTCCCGAGCTTCTGTACTAAAAGCGAGTTTTTAAGGCTTAGATAGGTGTCTTTTGGTGTTATTAGATATGTGTGATAGTTAAATTGAGTAGATTTTGGTTCGTGTTACAATTACAACCTAATTCATGCTTGTAAACAAAAGGGTTATGTGCTTAAGTTATGTTTAATGCTTGTAATAGCTTGTGGACTCTCTTATCTTGTTATTTTAATGCTCATTAAACTGCTTATATATTGAAATTCATGTTTGAGGGCAACCTACTTTGTTGTCACTCATTTATGTGTTTAATAGCTTTTATTGTTATATTGCTATGTTGTTATGCTTTGTGGTATTGTTTCGATGGTTGTACAACCACAGTGTTCGGGACAGGTATGATGGGCCACGCTGGCCGGCATCGGGCTTGCCAGTGTTGGTTTGCCCTAGCCCCGTACGCTAGTCCCTAGCTCGCCTGGTATGGAGTATGCCAAGGGGTGTTGGGTCGTAGGATTGGGTACATCCGGAGTACCCATTGGTGTTTAGGATGCCGGCATAACATGGTTCGTGGATCGTGGTTCGTGGTTCGAGGGCTGAAGTGATAAGGGTCAAAGATCGTATCCTTTTTAATGTGTGTACATTATTGTTTATTCGTACTTTAGCTACTTTACTACTTTACTTGTATTTAACTGTTGCATTGCACGAGCATGCCCCGGTAGACTATATCCCTCACTGAGCAATTGTGGTTGCTCATACCTTGCTAAATATGTTTCAGGATGTGCTGAGATAGACCCCCAGTTCTTAGCAGTCGAGGGAGAGGAGAAGGTGCTGTTGGAGGAGTTGTCTTGAGTGCGGTGTTGTTGTGTATTTATACTTGAGGTTGAGTGTTGCTTGCTGAACTGTGTGAAAACTTTGCTTGTATTGTATTGTGTTCTATTTTGTGCCGGTGGGCTTATATATATTTGGAGTTGTTGAAGGATTGTAATAGTTAGATTGATGTATGGCTTGTATGGTAGTAGCCTATAATAGCTTAACTTTACTTATCTTTATGTTGCTTACTTGTGTGTGAACGGAAGTTAGTTTGACGGTTGGTCTTAAATTATAAGAATGCTTAAATGATAATGTTAGAGTGGTAAGATACGTGGATTAAAAAGAATGGATTTCATTGACGATGTCCTTGTATGCTTGTGTGATGTATTGTCTTGTCTTGCTTAAGGCCCGGATAGCCTTGAAGCTGGGAAAAGTTATGAATTGGAGTTGATGAAGGTTGTGGTTTGTGTTTGTGGCTTTATATTCTGTTTGCAGGTAACTAGATTGTCCACGGTACAGAGGAGACTCTGTCCGTTTGTTGGGTCTGGACTTAACCTTTTAGCGTGGGGTTGGGTCGGGGTGTGATAGATAATGAGAAGAAATGAAGTTTATCCATAACATGATTGTCACATAAAATTCCTTGAATCATCATCAAAAGAGATGTGTTGAGTTTAGAAGAATTAATGGTGATAACAAAGTTGAGAAATTAAGCAACACAAAGGAAGTACTAATGGAGTCCATTAATTTGTTTCAAAGATGTTATTGGAAATAATGGGTTGTTGAAGAATATGTTTGGTTATAAAAGACAATTGGGGAATGCCTCTTTTATCACCAAAATACTTCAAACCATTTTGATTTTGAGCTTGTCTTTGTTATATGTACTATGATTGTAATTCTCTGTCAGGCTAGAATTTAAACTAAATTCATGCGTGGATACTTTAGTAAAAGCAATTATGATGATTAGTCAATGAGCTTTTTAAAGAAACAATCAAAGTATAAATATTCACATTCTTAAAAATGATGGAGATCGGTTTCATAGAAAGTGAAAATAATTCTCATATTTATAAGAAGGTTAGTGGGAGCCTATGCCCTTAACAAATCTTATAAATTGGTGATATCTTTAGTTAATGGAAGACCAATAATTATCGAAGTTCACTAAGATCTAGTTTAATAATATAACAATACCATAAACATAGGGTGAACCAATCATAGCTTGTAGGATCATTTCTATGAAATACAATGATATGATTATTTAGTTTACCTCAAAGCCTGTACGCTAAGTCAAAATCTTAAAATCTTGAGATGGAGGATTCTAAGAAATGTATAGTCTCCAGCCTCTGAGGTGGGGTATCCGTCTTTGCTTTTTAGATTGCCTTCTGACTTTAGTAAGGAAAAGGTAGCGAGAAGATTGCACACCTTACCCTTTAGTCGTTTGCACTCTCTAACAATGCAAAAGGCGAGTACATGGCCCAATATGATGTAAAAGGTTGCATCGAAAAATGATCTAATTATGGGTACTAATGATCTTACTATGGCAGTAGTGATCTCTAATTTAACCAATAACCTGGGATCTTTAAAGTCCGTGAAAATAGTGAAGTTCTTAGAGAATAATTCACATATTGATGGAAACATTATTAGATTTATAGTAGATTTATGAAATATTGATGGAAACATTATTAGATTTATAGTAGATTTATGAAAAGACCGTAAAAAGGTTGGAAAGAGTTTCGAATAGTAAGTAACTATTATCCTATTACTTAAGCCAAAATGCATACCTAACATTAAGAATGGTGTTTGGATATAGTAGTTGTATCAAAACATAAATGTGGTTCTGTCTATTGATGGTTATCGATACTTTTTATATGGTAACTACAATAAAAGCTTCTTGCACAAGCTTAAGGAACCTGATCTCATCAAGAATCCAAACATATAGAAAATGATTTTCTCATGCTTATCGAGAATTCCTTTCTTGATAGGAAAAGGTTCAACATAATAGTTCCAATAAATATATCTTTTATAGTTGACCCACTGATCCTGTAAAGATAGTTACAGTTGATCACCATCTTAGAGAAGATGAGAATATGAATACGAATGTACCATGCGCTAATCCTATATAAGATAGCATTAATGCAAGTAGGAGATTGTTAGGGATATTGCCCTAATCCTATAGATTAGATTACCTCATTGGGGATACTTTAATGAGAATATATTTTTTTTCTACACAATGGTGTTTTAGGATATTCATATTCTCCGCCTTTATTATATGAATATGTCCCTAGTATTTATCGAAGAAGAAAAACATTCTAAAAAAGTTTAAAATACTTTGTTGTATTTCTTCGATATGATAAACATTATGAATTGAATCATAACCCCTCAGATTTTTTGACTGGGACTAGAATAATCGAGTACTGGTTATCATATGTAATTACCTTTGATTAACATAGTGATGTTGATGATAAAAGATAGTGTGCGAAGTGCCAGAACAACATGAGGATATGGACTAATATACATATAAGTGATCATCAGTGGTGCGGATCATTGAATGTGATGATAAATAATAAACTGCATGATATCAGGTTAATAGTTTACTGTTATTTGAGAATTGTGCAAATTAATCCTTAGACTTGAGAAATTATAGTTGTCGGATAAATCAGGGGCTAAATATAGTGTCTAGACAATACCTGTCTTCTTTAAGATGAGTTACGACCTTTTGCATTTTAGTCTTGTGCATATAGAGATTGACAGGTAATTGTCAAGATAGGATCTATTAATCTCCGGTGAGAGGCGATGTACTATAATATCTAAAATCAGTCGATAAACGAGGAAGTCATTGGCCAAGGCAAGAATGAAATTGATGGAAAGAAGTTTTTCCATAATAGTCATCTCTCGTTTTACCATTTTAGATTCATGTACAGAATCGTAAGTGGACTTAACCATTTCATGGTCCTTTCCCGATCGGGACACTTTAATAGAAAGATTGGACTACACGCTAATTTCCGACAGTAAATAGATTCGTAAAAGACAGAGTCTTCATTATTGCATACATTGTCATGATACGTTTGTTGCTAGTGCATTACTCATGAACATAAGGGTATTTCGGGTAATGACGGAGACATTCTCGAAATAGATTAAGAGGATTAATGGTCCTTCATCGATATGCAGTTATGAATCTAGAAAGTCACACACTATTAAATATCAAGAATAAGTTCAACAGTAGCTTATATAATGTGGTCACTGACTTTAAAGGGTTAAAAGTCATCTATATTGGTCAATAGGCCAAAAGTGTGATTTTGCAAAGTTTTGGGTCCGAAATATAAATACCAAAATGTTTAGGGCCAAACTACAAATATTGAAAAGTAGTTTCAATAAAATTATTCTAATAGAGATTAGTATAAGCAAAAGTAATTATATATATATGTATATAGGCGTGTATATATATATATAATAAAGAGGATTTGATTTGATAAGGTGACATGTCATCAATCCTAGTCATCAAATGGCAAAACAAATTATTGGACAAAAAGGTACATGTGGCGTGTGAATATGCACATATAGGATGATTGGATTGTCCATGTCATCTATCCTAGGATTAATCCTATCCACTAATTTGAATAAAGGGTTGAGATTTAATCGTGATTAAATCAAGATGCCTACATGTCATTAGATAATAATCATTACTTTTGCAAGTTGTAGGAGAGTGAAAAGAGACAACCATTAGATTGTACTGATTACAATCTAATAACAAGCAAAAGCTAATCTAATATTACACTCAATCAAGCTTATTTTGATTGGATGATTTGCATGCAGGACTAATATAATATGGATTATGATAAAACACTCTCAATTCTCTCTCTCCTCCAACACATACACGGCACACACTAGAAGAAGAAGATAACTTCTTCTCTTTTTCTTGATGGTTCGGCCATAAGAAAGAAAGGATGAAGATATTTTCTTAAGCTAAAACCATACATATATTACGCAAGACATCTTGAAGACAATACTAGCACATTTTGGTTTTCAAGTATCTTGGAGGACTTTGGATATTTGTGGACATTTCTAGTGCCTTCAAGTTAGAAGGAGTTCAAGCAAAGTCTTCAAAGCTTTATCTACATAAGTTGCTACAATAGGTATATCACTATTCTTATCACCTTTACATATGAGTATATAGGTACATATTGATCATAGAATAGAGATACTTGCATGTTATGTTAAGAACTTCTATTATATATTCTATGTTGTTGCAAAGTATTTACACGCCAAAAGTTTTAAATGCTAGCTTATACATATTGGTATGTACTTGTTGTATACAACGTGCTTATCTAACAATTCTTTAACAAGACTTTCGTTGCACATATATATTAGAATGTGATTCTTGAGTCACTGCTTTCAACTTCATCAAGCAATTTTCATTCAAACATGACTTTATGTACAATGCAAGTTCAACATTTATATATATCTTAGCATGCCAAAAATAACCTTCATGGTGCCCATGAAACAAGCTAGCATCAATGCCACCTAGTTAAATATTTACAAATTTCTCAGCAAAAGCTTAACTTGAGCAAATCAGTTACCTAGGTTAAAGACCTCCAAATAATCTGATTTTTATACATAAACAAATCTCTTCAAGTATAGATAATCCTAGAATCAAACAAAGCTCATTTCCGATTTAAATTCACTGAGTTAAGGCTTGTTTAGTACAACTATGTCAAGCTGTCCAGATTACGTATTTTCCTGAGTCATTTTTACATATTTTCCTGGGTAATTACAATATATGAAGCACTCAAATATATGTAATTGTACATAGTATTATATAATGCACGTGAATTTAGAACCGGGTCTCATATTCTCCCCTACTTAACAGAATTGTGTCCTCGCAATTCCTCTATACTAATAGTAACAAAGAGATTGACCACTAGTACGTAACAAAACTTCTATTAATGATGTCAAGCTTATATATCTCAACTCAGGCTTTAGAATATATGCTACATATCTTAAACATGATAATCATTATCATAGCAGGAACCCCATTGATCATTGAGCCTATTGTTCTAGCCATTTATGACCTTAGAAGGCTATCTATGGGTCAACTCACACAGTAAAAATCATGGCGCGTAGAACTAGACACAAAATTCCTATGCACATTGGTTACACATAGTTCACATATAACAAATAAAGCACATTGAGCAAGTTTACATGTAACACGTAAGTGCATTGAACAAGCATAATCATCTAATCACTTATAGACACCTACCCATGGGCCGAGGATCCTATCCCAGCTTACACCTAGCTAACTAGCTAAGCTTTGATACCACTCTGTCATGACCCCATTTTCATTCATTAATAAAGTCTCTGACACCATAGTAGAATCACAAACATTCCTCGGATTGTGATGCCACGGGCTTAAGAAGATCACTCATCTAAGTCCGCTAATACACAATTATAATAACCCGATCACTATTATCCACAATTCAAAACATCAAGGCTATAAAATAATTACTTCCCAAATACTAAATCCCATATTTACAAAATTGCAATTACATTAGTCTATCAAATCCGAAAGAGCCTAATTACAATATCTAACTATTACATTAATATAAATAGTACATATTATACAAACTTCATCACTAATAATTATTACTACAACATACTAAGATAGACATCGGCCTCATCACATAGAGACATATTTTCATCAACCTGCGGAACGTACTCTGCTTATTTATACCTAAAAGGGGGAAATAAAATAAGGGTGAGCTTATCCGGCACTAAAGCTCAGCGAGGAAGGAATCTGGGAAAGGTTTTCAAATATATTTTCTTGTTTGTAAACTAGTTGGAAACCTTTGAATACCATGCGCAGTATATTTGCGAGAAAGTCAGGTACTTTGCATATAATGGGAAATCAGGTAACTTGTGAAATAATAACGAGCAAGCAATTCTACTCTTTCGAAGACCTCTGGGGACCAAACAAGAGTAGGTAATCACATAAGAACATTTATAAGGAATGGAATTAAACATGATAACAAGTAAACAACTCTACTCTCTGAGAACCTCCAAGGCCTAAGCGAGAGTAGGAAAAGGATACAGTTGCACAAGCATTTGTAGAGATGGCCAGTCTCAAGTCTTCTGTCAATATCATTTTTCCCCAAATGCCAACAAGAAGGTGAAATCTGGATATACATCATGAATTACCATGGTAGCCAGGCCTGGCAAGCCCAATGCCACCTAGGTGATACCGAAACTTCTACCATGGGGTTTATTAAATTACTTGAATCATTTAACATTTGAACGAGTTCGTGCCAACTCTCCAAGGAAACACACCAAGCGAGAGAAGGCACTAATAAATAGGAGCATATTTGCAGGACAACAAAGTAGGTTGCTTCCGTCAAGCAAGCATATATCACGTAATGATATCAAGCAAGCTCATAGTAGGTCCAATACTTCATCAAGCAATTTCCATTCAAACAGGACTTTATGTACAATGCAAGTTCAACATTTATACACATCTTATCATGCCACAAATATCCTCCATAGTGCCCATGGAACAAGCTAGCATCAATGCCACCTTGTTAAACATTTACAAATTTTTCAGCAGAAGCTTAAGTTTAGAAAATCCGTTACCTAGGTTAAAAACCTCCAATAAAGTGATTTTTATACATAAACAGAACTCTTCAAGTGTAGATAATCTTAGAATCAAACAGAGCTCAATTCCGAATTAAATTCATTGAGTTAAGGCCAGTGTAGTGCAACTATGTCAAACTGTCCAAATTACATGTTTTTGTTGAGTCATTTCGGAATTAGCCAGTTCATAGGTTTAAAATGTTGGAATTAGTTTTTGTGTAAAACGCAAAGTTTGTTCTAAACTGCTTAATCTAGCTACAATAAAATATGCGTTCAATTCCGAGTTCGTTTACTATATCTGAAACACTATATAAGTTGGTAGTAATAATCTGTCCAGAAATTCCAGCACAACTATTTTACAAGTTTAACTTCTAATTCTACAAATTTAACTTCTACTAGCTCCAACAATCTCTACAAGCATCATCTATACACAAACATATATCTATCAAACAATCCTTACTCTTCAAAAAGCTTCAAAAACCATCAACAATGGCAACCTATAATTCTTCTAATTACAAGCATGTTAATGGCACTTTTAACCCATAGTCTTGCTAGCACATCCTCATACAAGCTATATCAACCATAAATATGCAATTATAATTCAAAACCAAGAAGTTTAAAAATTCCCTTACCTTGAATTTTTGGAAGATAATAGCTGGAAAAAACCTTGGAATAGCTTGAAGATAACTCGTAAAGCTTGCAATCAACCAACTAAAGCTTTGTTCTTCACAATATTTTTCATGAAAATGGCTCATAAAATTTTCCTTTCCTTTGCTTATGGTGTCGGGTAGAAGAACAACAAAAAGAAGACAATATTTTATTGTCTTAAAGCCTAAATCAAGCTTTGGAATAATTCTATTTTGACCCCAAGTATTTTCTACTTTTGCAAAATAAGCCCTATTTTTCACTTCTAAACCTGATGGGTCCTAGGGAAATTTTAGAAACTTTAGCTTTAGTTTTAAGTGTATTCTTGGTGTCCAAGTTCAATTTTTGATAATTTCAATTTCATCCCAAAAGTTTATAAGCTTTACCATTTGACCCCAAATAATCTTCAGAATTTAAGTTGCCCCTAAAGTTATTCTAACTTAATTTCTATGATTCTAACTCAATTTCTAACTTATTTCTTTTCACATAACAAGTAATTACAATATATGAAGCACTCAAATATATCTAATTGCACATAGTATTATATTATTGCACGTGAATTTAGAACCGAGTCTCACATTCTCCTCTCCTTACCAGAATTGTGTCCTCATAATTCCTCCATACTAATAGTAACAAAGAGGTTGACAACTAGTACGTAACAAAATTTCTATTAATGATGTCAAGCTTATATACCTCAACTCAGGCTTTAGAATATATGCTACATACCTCAAACATGATAATCATTATCATAGTAGGAACCCCATTGATCATTGAGCCTATTGTTCTAACCATTTATGACCTTAGAAGGCTATCTATAGGTCAACTCATACATGTAAATCATGGCGCGTAGAACAAGACACAAAACTTGTGATGCCCGAGCCTGAGTGCACACATATAACATTCGTTTGCATATATTTATGTGCATTTATTACTTAAAATGTTTACTTATAATAGTTACTATTCACTAAGATTTTTTACTGCTTTATTTTTCTGATTTTGCATTTTTCCCATGTTACTTGACATTTGTGAGGCATGAGAAAATTGGAATTATGTGTATTGCATATCGGGAGCGAGAGATAAAAAAAATGTTTTGTGTCTTGTGTGATTAGTATGTTGTTAAGAATAATAACTTTTTGTAGAGTTTTTATTTAGGCCCTTAAAGAGTTTAGCTAGACTTGGGCTCCTATTAGGCACCCAATTAGATTAGTTTAGGCCCAATGTACAAGCCCAAGCCTACTTTAATTGATCAGCTTAAGTTATAAAACCAAGCAAAGTCCAAACATAAGAAAAAAAAAAAGACAAGAATCGGCTAGGAGGCAGGGAGCAAACGTGAGAAGCTTGGAAGGCTAGGGCTTGAGTTCTTCATCTTCTTTGAGCTATTTTAGCAAGAATCAAAGAGTTCTCTAGAAACTTCTTCTATTTTTGGCTTCTTGAAGGTGAGGAAAACATTTTTATGTGAATTTTCTTAATTTCTAGATGTGGTGAATTTTTTATAATGTTGTTAAATGTTATCTAAATCTTTAAATGCATGCAAATATAGTTGTTTGGAAGTATAGAGTAAACTTTTGACATGAATTTGCTTGTATGCCTATGTATTGTTGGTTGATTAGCTATTTGCTTGAAATGGTGTTGAGAACTTGAAATGTGTTTAAGATGTTTGAGGAAGTGCCTAGGTGAAACTTTAAGTTAATGAAATGAGCAAGAGGTTAAACTAATTGAACATTAGTGCAAAGGTAGTAATCTAGACAGCCTACTGCTCGTCACTTTTAGAGCCGTTTTGACATAGTAAACGTGCTCTGAAATTAATAAAATTTATATAACAGCTAGATTAGGAAATTTAGAGCAAATGTTGATTCCTGGTGCTAAGGAAAATTCTAACGTTTTGACCCTCCGATTTAGCCATTTTAGAAACGTGTTTGGAAAATCGCTGCGCAAGGGATGCTAGGTGTAGTTATACTAAAATAGTCATAACTTGTGGAATTTAACTCGGAATTAAGCACTATTTGAGCCTAAAATCATTTACACTCGAAGTGATATGTTTATACATAAAAATTAGGGAGTTTGTAGGTCAATAGCATAGGTAATTGATTTGATAAAATTAAGGTTATGCTAGAAGAATGGGCGATAAGCATATTTTAATAGTTGGGTTTTGAATTTTGTTAAAGTTAAGTGGTTTAAATGTTAACTTAGCTAATAATGTGAGTTCGAGGTTAGCGAAAGACTTAGATGGTAGAGCCACAAGTAAAACTTTCTAGAATGAACTAAGGGCATTAACGAACTAAATGCATGCTAGATGATGAAATGTACTTGATAATTGCATTACATTATATGTTTAAAGTGTAGTTACTTTTGTTGTTTATGAAGTTGAGTTATTCATTGCCTAAGTTGTTAGAATTCTAGTGTAGTTAATGTCATTTGCAAGATTAAAAGAATGTTTTAGAGTTACTTGTATGATTACTCGGGCTATGTGACAATATGAAATATATATAAGTGATTATATATAACTTCTATTGTTGTGAGTGGAGTTGGATAATAGTTAAGTTGGAATTGGTATAATCAATTGTTAAAGTGTTATGCTTTATGCTAGTTTACTTGCATAGTATTATATTAGTTTTGATGGCTAAGTATTATACTTGTATGAATAAGCTAGGGTTGCACCTTCGAACTAGTTCAAGGAGATTGGAGTGAATCGAAGCTATTCTCTTGCATATTTAGCCTAAACCAAGGTGAAGGATTTTGCATTTTTTCATGAATTCCAAAGTTTATATCATATGTTGCAATTTCTAGATTTGTTGATATTTGTTAATGTAAAGCTTGTTTATGGTTTAATATAGTGTTTACATATTATATAGACTAGTTTTATGAGATTAAATGACTTGGATTAAGAGTTTTTGCTATTGACTATATGTAGAAGATAATAAATAGTGTTTTTTCTAGGGTTTTTGTTAATTGTTGATGTTAAGTTTAATTAGTTGTTATCTAATGATGCCATGCGTGTTATTGAACCTAGGTTACTACTTAGAATGGTTTAAACTTGAATAAACTTGTAAAATTGGATTGAATTAAAAAGGGGTCATGTATAGGTTTGTTGCTTGGGTGTGTTTAAATGCTTTGGTTAGTGTTAATTGTATTAGCTAGTGCCTAAAATGCTTTTATGGTATTGATTAGAGGGGTAGTTTGGGTAGTTATAGTGTAAAGTGTACATGGGGCTATTAGGGCTTTTGGGGTAGAAGTGGTTAAAAGAAAGTTTTATTAGCTTAAAAGTGGTTCATAAAGTGTCATTAGAAGAATGGAATGATTGGATTGTGGTTTGCTAGGGTTTCGTTTTATTTGTGCTTGTATTAGACTAAAGGGGCTAGTTAAAGGAAATAAAAATAATTGCTCGTAATTGCCTTATAATTGTTTAGTTAAGTGTCTAATTGCAAATGGATAGCATGTGTACCCTATTAGTGAAGTTTCGTAAATTGAATTACTTGGTGACTTTGTTAGAATATAAGTAAAACTTTTTTATATTGTTATCTTGCCTATTTTGCTTGTAAATTGTCTTGTATATGTTCATTGTATGGCTATCAAATCGGTTTTCCTTGGAAATTATAGATATCATCGAGTGAAACTCACTTCTATCGTTATGGTTATGGTTATCGTTATCGTTATCATGGTTGTACAACCATTCTGCACGGATGTGGTGGCCACCCACTGGGCAGCATCGGGTTTTCCAGTGATTTTCCATCCTCCGTAGCTATTCCCTCTCTCGCTAGGGATGCCGCCCTAGGAGAATTGGGTCGTAGGATTAACGGGGTGTTAATTCTGAAGCACCACATTTGGTGTATAGGGATGCCGACTTATGGATTTCTTGTTATCGATATCGTTATTATTATCTATTTGAGTTCGTGGCTCGTGGTTCGAGGTTCGGGAATCATGGTTCATGGTTTGTGCTCGTGATCAGCTTTGTATCCTTTAAATTAAGTAACTCTCGCTTGGGCCCTAAGTCCTTGGAGAGTTACATATGATTGTACCATTGCTTAAGTGTTATATATTTGTGTTGATAGTTGATTATGTGGTTATTCTTCTATTGCTTGTATATAGTTTGTTACTTAGTTATAGTTTCTAAAATAGCTATTAGCTTTATTAATTTGATCTAGTAACTGTCTTGCTAGTGAATCTATGGTTTTTCAATTGCACGAAAGGCTTTCAAAACTCCCCGATTATCTGTTCCCCTCCCTCAATGAGCCAATGTGTTTGCTCACTCAGCAACTGTGTTTGTTCACTCCCACTTTCTAACCATTTCAGGTTCAATTCCTTTGGAGATTGACAATGAGAAGGTTCAGAAGTCTCCTTGAGTGGATGTTTAGCTTTAGTGGGTTGTTATGTGTGAATTTATGTAAAGTAATTGAAAGGCTTGGCTTGTAATCTATTTTAAGAGCATTTGGTCTTGTATTTATTTGTGCTTCTTGGAGAATTGTAATATAAGGTTTAAGTTTCATATGATTTGATAGATGTAGTTGGCTTGTAATAACTCTAATGAATTACTTTATTGTTTAATTGGCTCGCATGCTTGCATGGGTTATATGGAGGTTGGTTGAACAACTTAAAAATCTAAGATAATGAAATAGAAAATATTAGAGTGGTATGATAATCGAAATCTTGATATTAGAATTTCAATAGTTAGTGACATACATGCTTGTATGTTTTATTTTGTTATAGTGGGAAGGCTCAGATGGCCTTATAGACTTGGGAAATTATGAAATGAATGTTGTATATTGTTATTGTGGTCATTTCTTCTGCGTGCAGGTTTGTGAATAAGCCTAGAACAGGGGAAACAGTAGGAAAATGATACAGTTGCACGAGCATTTGTAAAGATGGCAAGTCTCAATTCTTCTGTCATATAATTTTTCCCCAAACGCCAACAAGAAGGTGAAATCCGAATATACACCATGAATTACCATGGTAGCCAGGCCGTCCTAGCAAGCCCAATGCCGCCCAGGCAATACTGGAACTTCTACCATGGGGTTTATTAAATTGCTTGAATCATTTAACATTTGAACGAGTCCATCCCAACTCTCCAAGGAAACGCAGCAAGCGAGAGTGGGCACTAACAAGAGAAACGTCCCAACTCTCCAAGGAAACACACCAAGCGAGAAAGGGCACTAATAAATAAGATCATATTTAGAGGACAACAAAGTAGGTTGCCTCCGTCAAGCAAGCATATATCACGTAATAATGTCAAGTAAGCTCATAGTAGGTTCAATACTTCATCACGCAATTTCCATTCAAAAAGGACTTCATGTACAATGCAAGTTCAACATTAATACACATCATGCCACAAATAACCTCCATAGTGCCCATGAAACAAGCTAGAATCAATGCCACCTACTTAAACATTTACAAATTTCTCAGCAGAAGCTTAACTTTAGCAAATCCGTTACCTAGGTTAAAGACCTCCAAATAATCTGATTTTTATACGTAAACGAAGGTCTTCAAGTGTAGATAATCCTAGAATCAAATCGAGCTCCATTCTGATTTAAATTCACTGAGTTAAGGCCAGTTTAATGCAACTATGTCAAGCTGTCCAGATTACATGTTTTTCCTAAGACATTTCGGAAATGGATAGTTCAGAGGTTTAAAATATTGGAATTACCTTTTGTCCAAAACACAAAGTTTGTTCTAAACTGCTTAATCTAGCTATATTTGAAACGCGATAGACGTTGATAGTAACAATCTGTCCAGAAATTCCAGCACAACTATTTTACAAGTTTAACTTCTAATTCTACAAATGTAACTTCTACTAACTCCAACAATCTCTACAAGCATCATCTATTCACAAACATATAGCTATCAAACAATCCTTACTCTTCAAAAAGCTTCAAAAACCATCAACAATGGCTGTAACACCCCGATCCCTCTCGAGACCGGAAGTTCTATCAATCGATCTAATCACAACCTAAACCAAACCTGGGCATAATTTTCAGGGAAAACGGACGGAGTCTCCCCTGTTTCTAGGCAAAATGTAAAACCTGCGATAGTATATAAGTGGACCAATACCATGTCCAAACATTCAAAACCACCTCAAGGCCATCCGAGCCTCGGTTCTCAACAATTTAAACTCAGCAAGTATACATACATTTCCAATTTAAAAGCTAACCTATCTCTTTTCATTTTTGACAAGTACATTCGAACTAGACGGTTAAACCATACTAAGCTACTGCATAAATAAACTATCATGTCATTCTAACTCTTTTCCTTTGGACATTACAGACATGCATTGAAGTTAAGCTATGCTAACTGATTACATAAACTAGCTTATCAATTCACCTCAGCTACTTAGCTAAATTTAAATTACATTTCTTTTGATAATAAATACAAACAACATATGAACATACATCTTTACAAACTTCGACACTCAAGCCACATAGGCACGCAAGACAACTCTTCAGGCAATGAACTTTCACGAAATCACGAACTTTCCAGCTAACATGACAATTCCTGAAATGTGGTGGTGAGGAGTGAGTATACACAACACGTATACTCAGTGAGGGCGAGACAGATATCGAGTTGGAGAGAAAGAAAGTCGTGCAATGCAAATAAGACAGTTAAGCAATATAACTGATAAATAAGCAATCAAGACAAACAATCAATACAATAAGCAATTACTGAAAGCATTAACACAACCATTCAAAGCTATACCACATTCTGAAGGCTATGGTTCACTCATACGAGCAATGTACCATTTCACGAGCGATACATCAATCACGAGCTTGATGTCGACAACAATGACAATAAGCGCGCATCCACCTTACAACACCAGTTTGGAATACCCCATAAGTATCCATCAATTCTACGACCCAAATCTCCCTGGGAGGCAACCCAAGCGAGAAAGGGAATAGCCACGGAGCTAGAGCAACCAACACTGGCAACCCGAGGTTACCCAGAGAGGCCCATCACTCACGCGCTGGACACTATGCAATGCAAGACTCGATACAAGGCGATAAACGAGCGATAAACAAGAAATCAAGCATTATCAACAATTGATAAACATTTCAATCAATAATCAACTCTAACAAGCGTAATAAGCATTAACAAGCATTTACAATCAAACAAGTAACAAGAACAACACCAATTAACCTTATCAAGCAATAACAAGTATCCTATAGGCATTATAAGCATTCTATAAGCAATATAAACATTCTATAAGCATTATAAACATTCTATAAGCAATATACTATGAAATCACACAAAATTCCAAAAATGACCCCACTTTCAAAATGCTACTACTTTCAAACGAGCCACGAGCTTTGGAAACCGACTTCACCAATCCTTTTAGGTCACCATAAGGCACGTCTAAAGACCCCGAAACCCTACTTTACCCTAGAATTCACGCAAAGTCCCGATTTCTCCCTTTGCTCGTTTGAACTACAACTATACCAACCAAACACCCAACCAACGCCATAATCGCACCAAAAGTGCTTCCATGGCCTCCCGAAACAATGCCAATACGCAAAACGAGAAAATATCAAACTCGACCTAAACGACCCCGACTTTCACCAAGGCGTTTTTCTCTGTTTTTCTATTACACATTCCAATTAAACCACACATTTAGGCATTCTAGCATATCTAGCATCTTCCTACATCAACAGAACGCATAACGGAGCAACTTCATCGAAACTGGAATTTACTATTCATAATTTACTATTCATTACACAATTTATATTTCAAATTCGATATTCAACCGCAGAAAATGTTAAAAAGCTATAAATATACATTCTACAATTGCTAGGGAACATTCTTTAAGCAACGAAACGGACAAAATAACAACATACGGTTAAATCACAAAAATTAAAGTTTATGTTCACATTTTCAAATGCGCAAATAAACATGAAACCCTCACCTTAGACGCTCCTAGTCGCTAGGAAAACCTCGTAGGATGCCTCGGAAACCACCCCGTGCAAGCTCACGCGAAGATTTGGTGATTTGTAGTTGAAATTTTCTTTTTTTTTCTCCTTCTTTTCCTTATGGTTTCAAGCCTTTCTTCTCTGTTTTTTTCGTTTGCATTCTGCTTATTTAGAAAAAAAAATGACAAGAAGTCAAAGGTCAAAGATTCGATCAAGCCGCTAAACCAAAACAGCTATGCGCGACCTTACGAAAACGGCCATAACTTCTTCTAGAAAACTCCAATTCATGAACGGTTTGAAGCCTCAGAAACTAGACTCATAGAGCTTTCCAACCATATAAAATTTGCTACCTAACTCTTCCCCAATTGGTTCAGATTTAATTCCAAAGTTGACCCAAAATTTGACTAACTTAACATTGCATTTTTTTATTTCTAATCCCAAGTTTGCCTTTTATTAAACATTTCAAAATTTTCCACCTCGTCCTAGTTGGTCAATGTAGATGAAAAGTCAACTAGTTTGGTCAAAGAAGGTGAAAGGTCAATAAAATACAATTTAAATGAACTTTAAATGCTATTGAATACATGTCAGGTTTGGGGTATCACATCCTTCCTCCTTAAAACAATTGCGTCCTCGCAATTCTTCTTCCAATAGAACTCAGCATCATCTGAAATCCAATTCTGACTAATCTTCATTGATTGAAGAATCCCGTTGACACGAATACCGAAGAAGAATAAAATTCCAACCAAAAGTGCCGAGATAATACCAATAAAGACCTAAGCAAAGATACTGTAGATAAAATCACATCACATATTAATGATAAGAAGAATACCGAATGAATACCCCATACACGAATCTCGAGTAGAAGTTCAACTATTACTACCCGAGAATTCCCAAACAATAAGCCAAATAAAGGCTCAAACAAAGGTTCCATCCAGAGGTCCAAATAAGTACCCCACTAGTCATGAATTTCATAGAAGAATTCCCTGATAAGAGTGCTGAAAAATACTAAGAAACCCAATCAAATATACTTCAAAAGTTCCAAAGAAGCCTTCCAAATAATAACCCCATAGGACAACCCATTAGATTCCGAGTATCGCTATCAAATGCTGAGAAGAATGTCTAAGGAAATACTAGAGAAAATATAATGCGCCCAATAAGACAACCAAGTTGAATAACAAACATAGTTTCCCACCAAAACCAAACTCTGAGGCCTCTTCATTATTTGCCAAGTGAGAACTTCATACAATCTTGCCAATAAGGAAAATACCAGTAGAACGCCCAATAAGAATTTCAAAGAATACCATAAATAGTATTATACAATAAGTCTGATAGGAACTCCAAATACCAAACCTACTGAGGAACACTGAAGAAGATATCTGAAACAATGCTCCAATAAGAAAGTAGCCAAGTTTGCCTAATAAGTAAATATTAAATAATTGGCCACTGAGAATTCCAGAAAATACCATTGAAGAATTTCCAATCAGGGATGCCAGTTTCACACCAATAAAGACCGAGACATATATACCCTAGATAATACTATGCAGTAAGGCCGATTGAAATCCTAATAGCCAAATCCACCAAGAAATGCCAACAGAAGTCTCCAAAGAATACCCATTAAGAAAACCAAAGAATGCTCCAAAGAACAACCAAATAAAACCCCAAGAGAAAGCTGTTCTTTCACAACTGTTAGGCACAGAGGAGGACCATAGAGATTCGCTAATAACCGAGCTCCAAAAGCAAACACCAATTCCCAAATAAAGGCTAGTCAAATACCATTCATTTTCTGCCAATCCATACACCTTGAGAAGCCAGCTGTGAACCACTTTTTTCAGGGGAGGAAGAGGACTTGCTTACCATTTCCATAAGACATGTATGAATGCCAATATATCACAGTTATACACATGCCTTAAACTATTATGCAAGCAAGTTTACAAAACAGTTTATTCAACAAAGTCACTCAATCACGACAATCAAGTCAAGCACAACATAATTAATTCAAATCACGGCATAGCTAATTCAAGACATTCCAATACACACATTACAAGCAATACTTCAAGCAAATAATAATCCACGAGGTCGATTCAATTCACGATGCCAATTCGATAGGTCAATTCAATGCACAACTGGACACTTCACCTTACTTAGCACACAATTAACACATAACACATAACTATATCACATAAGAGCACACATTCAGATCAAGACACACAATCTCACATACAAGCATACACTTTCAAGACACACTTAACAAGCACACATTCAAGGGTCACTACCCACCAGACCGAGGACCCTGTCCCGGCTTATGAGCTAGACAAGCTCTGATACCACCTGTAACACCTTGATCCCTCTCGAGATTGGGAGTTCTATCAATCGATCTAATCACAACCTAAACCAAACCCGGGCATAATTTTCAAGGAAAACGGACGGAATCTCCCCTGTTTCTAGGCGAAATGTAAAACAAGCGATAGCATATAAGTGGACCAATACCATGTCCAAACATTCAAAACCACCTTAAGGCCATCCGAGCCACGGTTCTCAACAATTTAAACTCAGCAAGTATACATACATTTCCAATTTAAAAGCTAACCTATCTCTTTTCATTTTTGACAAGTACATTCAAACTAGAAGGTTAAACCATACTAAGCTATTGCATAAATAAACTATCATGCCATTCTAACTCTTTTCCTTTGGACATTACAGACATGCATTAAAGTTAAGCTATGCTAACTGATTACATAAACTGGCTTACAAATTCACCTCAACTACTTAGCTAAATTTAAATTACATTTCTTTTGACAATAAATACAAACAACATATGAACATACATCTTTACAAACTTCGACACTCAAGCCACATAGGCACGCAAGACAACTCTTCAGGCAACGAACTTTCACGAAATCACGAACTTTCCAGCTAACATGACATTTCCTGAAATGTGGTGGTGAGGAGTGAGTATACACAACACATATACTCAGTGAGGGCAAGACAGATATCGAATTGGAGAGAAAGAAAGTCGTGCAATGCAAATAAGACAGTTAAGCAATATAACTGATAAATAAGCAATCAAGACAAACAATCAATACAATAAGTAATTACTGAAAGCATTAACACAACCATTCAAAGCTATACCACATTCTGAAGGCTATGGTTCACTCATACGAGCAATGTACCATTTCACGAGCGATACATTAATCTCGAGCTTGATGTTGACAACGATGACAATAAGCGCGCAACTACCTTATAACACCGTTTGGAATACCCCAGAAGTATCCATCAATCTACGACCCAAATCTCCCTAGGAGGCAACCCAAGCGAGAAGAGGGAATAGCTACGGAGCTAGAGCAACCAACACTGGCAACCCGAGACTACCCAGAGAGGCCCATCACTCACGCGCTGATACTATGCAATGCAAGACTCGATACAAGGCGATAAACGAGCGATAGCACAACAATACAGAATAGATGAGATAAACGAGATATCAAGCATTATCAACAATTGTTAAACATTTCAATCAATAATCAACTCTAACAAGCGTAATAAGCATTAACAAGCATTTACAATCAAACAAGTAACAAGAACAACACCAACTAACATTATCAAGCAATAACAAGTATTCTATAGGCATTATAAGCATTCTATAGGCAACATAAGCATTATATAAGCAATATAAGGATTCTATAAGCAATATTCTATGAAAACACACAAAATCATGAAAATGATCCCAACTTACCAAACTCTACTACTTTCAAACGAGCCACGAGTTTAGGAAACCGACTTCACCAATCCTCCTAGGTCACTATAAGGCACATCTAAAGACCCTGATACCCTACTTAACCCTGGAATTCACACAAAGTCCCTATTTCTCCCCTTTGCTCGTTTGAACTACAACTATACTAACGAAACACCCAACCAACGCCATAATCGCACCAAAAGTGCTTCCATGGCCTCCCAAAACAATGCCATCATGCAAAACGAGAAAACGCTAAACTCGACCTAAACGACCCCGACTTTCACCAAGGCATTTTTCTCATTTTTTTCATTACGCAACCTAAACAAATCATGCATTTAGGCATTCTAGCATACCTAGCACCTTTTCACATCAACAGACAGCATAACAACGCAGCTTTATCGTTTCAAGGGTTTACTATTCATAAAATACTATTCAACTAACAATTTATATTTCAATTTCAATATTCAACTGCAGAAAATGTTAAAAATCTATAAATACGTGTTCTACGATTGCTAGGGAACATACTTTAAGCAATGAAACGGACAAAATAACAACCTACGGTTAAATCACAAAAATTAAAGTTTATGTTGAACATTTTCAAATGCGCAAATAACGATGAAACCCTTACCTTAGATGCTCCTAGACGCTAGGGAAACCTCGTAGGATGCCTCAAAAACCACCCCGTGCAAGCTCACGCGAAGATTTGATGATTTGTTTTGAAATTTTTTTCTTTCTTTTTCTCTTTCTTTTCCTCATGGCTTCAAGCCTTTCTTCTCTGTGTTTTCGTTTGCATTCTGCTTATTTAGGAAAAAAAAAATGACAAGAAGTCAAAGGTCAAAGATTCGGTCAACCCGCTAAACCAAAACAGCTATGCGCGACCTTACGAAAACGGCCATAACTTCTTCTAGAAAACTCCAATTCACGAACGGTTTGAAGCCTCAGAAACTAGACTCATAGAGCTTTCCAACCATATATAATTTGCTACTTAACTCTTCCCCAATTGGTTCAAATTTAATTCCAAAGTTGACCCAAAATTTGACTAACTTAACATTGCATTTTTTTATTTCTAATCCCAAGTTTGCCTTTTATTAAACATTTCAAAAATTCCCACCTTGTCCTAGTTGGTCAATGTAGATGAAAAGTCAACTAGTTTGGTCAAAGAAGGTGAAAGGTCAATAAAATGCAATTTAAATGAACTTTAAATGCTATTGAATACATGCCAGGTTCGGGGTATCACATCCTTCCCCCCTTAAAACAATTGCATCCTCGCAATTCTTCTTCCAATAGAACTCAACATCATCTGAAATCCAATTCTAACTAATCTTCATCGGTTGAAGAATCCCGTTGACACGAATACCGAAGAAGAATAAAATTCCAACCAAAAGTGCCGAGATAATACCAATAAAGACCTAAGCAAAGATACTGTAGATAAAATCACATCACATATTAATGATAAGAAGAATACCCCACGCTTGAATCTCCAATAGAAGTCTAACTATTACTGTCTGAGAATTCCCAAACAAGAAGCCAAATAAAGGCTCAAAATAAGGTTCCATCCAGAGGTCCAAATAAGTACCCCACTGGTCATGAATTTCATAGAAGAATTCCCTGATAAGTGTGCTGAAGAAAATACTAAGAAACCCAATCAAATATACTTCAAAAGTTCCAAAGAAGCCTTCCAAATAATAACCCCATAGGACAACCCATTAGATTCCGAGTATCGCTATCAAATGCTGAGAAGAATGTCTAAGGAAATACTAGAGAAAATATAATGCGCCCAATAAGACAACCAAGTTGAATAACAAACATAGTTTCCCACCAAAACCAAACTCTGAGGCCTCTTCACTATTTGCCAAGTGAGAACTTCATACAATCTTGCCAATAAGGAAAATACTAGTAGAACGCCCAATAAGAATTTCAAAGAATACCATAAGTAGCATTATACAATAAGTCTGATAGGAACTCCAAATACCAAACCTACTGAGGAACACTGAAGAAGATATCCGAAACAATGCTCCAATAAGAAAGTAGCCAAGTTTGCCTAATAAGTAAATATTAAATAATTGGCCACTGAGAATTCCAGAAAATACCATTGAAGAATTTCCAATCAGGGATGCCAGTTTCACACCAATAAAGACCGAGACACATATACCCTAGATAATACTGTGCATTAAGGCCGATTGAAATCCCAATAGCCAAATCCACCGAGAAATGCCAACAGAAGTCTCCAAAGAATACCCATTAAGAAAACCAAAGAATGCTCCAAAGAACAACCAAATAAAACCCCAAGAGAAAACTGCTCTTTCACAACTGTTAGGCACAGAAGAGGACCATAGAGATTCGCCAATAACCGAGCTCCAAAAGCAAACACCAATTCCCAAATAAAGGCTAGTCAAATACCATTCATTTCCTGCCAATCCATACACCTTGAGAAGCCAGCTGTGAACCACTTTCTTCAGGGGAGGAAGAGGACTTACTTACCATTTCCATAAGACATGTATGAATGCCAATATATCACAGTTATACACATGCCTTAAACTATTATGCAAGCAAGTTTACAAAACAGTTTATTCAACAAAGTCACTCAATCACGACAATCAAGTCAAGCACAACATAATTAATTCAAATCACGGCATAGCTAATTCAAGACATTCCAATACACACATTACAAGCAATACTTCAAGCAAATAATAATCCACGAGGTCGATTCAATTCACGATGCCAATTCGATAGGTCAATTCAATGCACAACTGGACACTTCACCTTACTTAGCACACAATTAACACATAACACATAACTATATCACGTAGGAGCACACATTCAGATCAAGACACACAATCTCACATACAAGCATACACTTTCAAGACACACTTAACAAGCACACATTCAAGGGTCACTACCCACCAGACCGAGGACCCTGTCCTGGCTTATGAGCTAGACAAGCTCTAATACCACCTGTAACACCCCGATCCCTCTCGAGATCGGGAGTTCTATCAATCGATCTAATCACAACCCAAACCAAACCGGGGCATAATTTTCAGGGAAAACGGACGGAGTCTCCCCTTTTTCTAGGCGAAATGTAAAACCTGTGATAGCATATAAGTGGACCAATACCATGTCCAAACATTCAAAACCACCTCAAGGTCATCCAAGCCTCGGTTCTCAACAATTTAAACTCAGCAAGTATATATACATTTCCAATTTAAAAGCTAACCTATCTCTTTTCATTTTTGACAAGTACATTCGAACTAGACGGTTAAACCATACTAGGCTACTGCATAAAATAAACTATTATGCCATTCTAACTCTTTTCCTTTGCACATTACAAACATGCATTGAAGTTAAGCTATGCTAACTGATTACATAAACTAGCTTATAAATTCACCTCAGCTACTTAGCTAAATTTAAATTACATTTCTTTTGACAATAAATACAAACAACATATGAACATACATCTTTACAAACTTCGACACTCAAGCCACATAGGCACGCAAGACAACTCTTCAGGAAACGAACTTTCACGAAATCACGAACTTTTCAACTAACATGACATTTCCTGAAATGTGGTGGTGAGGAGTGAGTATACACAACACGTATACTCAGTGAGGGCGAGACAGATATCGAATTGGAGAGAAAGAAAGTCGTGCAATGCAAATAAGACAGTTAAGCAATATAACTGATAAATAAGCAATCAAGACAAACAATCAATACAATAAGCAATTACTGAAAGTATTAACACAACCATTCAAAGCTATACCACACTCTGAAGGCTATAGTTCACTCATACGAGCAATGTACCATTTCACGAGCGATACATCAATCTCGAGCTTGATGTTGACAACGATGACAATAAGCGCGCAACCACCATATAACACCAGTTTGGAATACCCCGGAAGTATCCATCAATCTACGACCCAAATCTCCCTAGAAGGCAACCCAAGCGAGAAGAGGGAATAGCTACGGAGCTAGAGCAACCAACACTGGCAACCCGAGGCTACCCAGAGAGGCCCATCACTCACGTGCTGATACTATGCAATGCAAGACTCGATACAAGGTGATAAACGAGCGATAGCACAACAATACAGAATAGAGGAGATAAACGAGATATCAAGCATTATCAACAATTGTTAAACATTTCAATCAATAATCAACTCTAACAAGCGTAATAAGCATTAACAAGCATTTACAATCAAACAAGTAACAAGAACAACACCAACTAACATTATCAAGCAATAACAAGTATTCTATAGGCATTATAAGCATTCTATAGGCAACATAAGCATTCTATAAGCAATATTCTATGAAAACACACAAAATCATGAAAATGACCCCAACTTACCAAATTCTACTACTTTTAAACGAGCCACGAGTTTCGGAAACCGACTTCACCAATCCTCCTAGGTCACTATAAGCCACGTCTAAAGACCCCGAAACCCTACTTAACCCTGGAATTCACGGAAAGTCCCTATTTCTCCCTTTGCTCGTTTGAACTACAACTATACTAACGAAACACCCAACCAACGCCATAATCGCACCAAAAGTGCTTCCATGGCCTCCCAAAACAATGCCATCATGCAAAATGAGAAAACGCTAAACTCGACCTAAACAACCCCGACTTTCACCAAAGCATTTTTCTCATTTTTTCCATTACGCAACCTAAACAAATCATGCATTTAGGCATTCTAGCATACCTAGCACCTTTTCACACCAACAGACAGCATAACAACGCAACTTTATCATTTCAAGGGTTTACTATTCACAAAATACTATTCAACTAACAATTTATATTTCAATTTCAATATTCAACTGCAGAAAATGTTAAAAAGCTATAAATACGTGTTCTACGATTGCTAAGGAACATACTTTAAGCAATGAAACAGACAAAATAACAACCTACGGTTAAATCACAAAAATTAAAGTTTATGTTCAACATTTTCAAATGCGCAAATAACGATGAAACCCTCACCTTAGACGCTCCTAGACGCTAGGAAAACCTCGTAGGATGCCTCGGAAACCACCCTGTGCAAGCTCACGCGAAGATTTGATGATTTGTTTTGAAATTTTTTTCTTTCTTTTTCTCTTTCTTTTCCTCATGGCTTCAAGCCTTTCTTCTCTATTTTTTCGTTTGCATTCTGCTTATTTAGGAAAAAAAAATGACAAGAAGTCAAAGGTCAAAGATTCGGTCAACCCGCTAAACCAAAACAGCTATGCGCGACCTTACGAAAACGGTCATAACTTCTTCTAGAAAACTCCAATTCACGAACGGTTTGAAGCCTCAGAAACTAGACTCATAGAGCTTTCCAACCATATATAGTTTGCTACCTAACTATTCCCCAATTAGTTCAGATTTAATTCCAAAGTTGACCCAAAATTTGGCTAACTTAACATTGCATTTTTTTATTTCTAATCCCAAGTTTGCCTTTTATTAAACATTTCAAAAATTTCCACCTTGTCCTAGTTGGTCAATGTAGATGAAAAGTCAACTAGTTTGGTCAAAGAAGGTGAAAGGTCAATAAAATGCAATTTCAATAAACTTTAAATGCTATTGAATACATGCCAGGTTCGGCGTATCACAGGTATTCATTTGGTATTCTTCTTATTATTAATATGTGATGTGATTTTATCTACAGTATCTTTGCTTTAGTCTTTATTTCTTTTATCTCGGCGCTTTTGGTTGGAATTTTATTCTTCTTCGGTATTCGTGTCAACGGGATTCTTGTGCGGTATCTACATTTGTGCCTTTATTCAGCATTACTACTTAGAATTTCTTCATAAACTTCCCTATTAGTCATCTTGATTAATATACTTGCTCAGCAGTTGATGAAGATTAGTCAGAGTTGGATTTCAATGGATGCAGAGTTCTATTGGAAGAAGAATTGCGAGGAAGCAATTGTTTTAAGGGGGGAAGGATGTGATAACCCGAATTCGGCATGCATTTAATTGCATTTAATTAAGTGTCATCTTAAATGTTAGTGTTTAATTGCATTTGATTACGTGTTTATTATAACTTGTTTATTTGTATCTTAGCATTAACTTCATAATTCTTTAAAATATTCTAGAAATAGTTAAAACAATTATTTTTAAATGAATATTGATTATTTTGATTGTTTTGATTATTTTAATAATCGGTTTTAATTGTCTTGCATTAAAATTACTCGGTTTTCAATTAAAAGAGGAAAGTAACTCCGAGCCGGAGTGAATTTTAAACTATTCCACTATTCTACTTTCAAAAAAAAATTATATTTTTCTATTATTGCTCATTACTTTATTAGCGATCATTTATTGACCATTTGATCGTAGCATTTCAAAAATGAGAGTTAGAGAAATATTTTTCGAATTTTGGGAATAATGTTTTTAGTTTAATTTAGCTAGTTTTAGTTGGTTTTCATTAAAATTGCATTGTTTTAACTTGAATTAGATTAAATGGCATCAAAATAAGCTAAGTTGATCAATTTAACTTGAATTTTGACTTTGCAAAATGACCATTTTGCCCTTGAGGCTTTGTCATCTTTTAAATAGCCAAAATTAAGCAAAATTGACAAAAAAAAAACAAAACCAAAAATGGCCCTTAAGTCCTCCCTTGGCCGAAGGTTAAGGAGAAAAGAAAAAAAAGATGATTCTTCATTTTTAAGCCAAAATCATGCGTGGAATTGCTCGGGGGTCGTGGCACGGGTCCTTGCGGGTCTTAGTCTTTAATCTCTGTGAGGGTTTTCATGCTTTTGTGCATTTAAATTCAAATTTGAATTTTGTGTCAAATTTTTAGATTTGATATATAATGTGTTATAATGCCTGTAATTGCTTGATATAGCTTCCTTTGAGTTCGTAGAGCATTGTTTGATAGTTATTTAGCAATTTTTACAGTTGAAACTGCGTATTTGAAATTGGGGAAGAATAATAAATAGTGAATTATGAATAGTAAACCCTAGAATTTTGGATTTTGATCCGAATTGCGATTGCTTGATTTGGATAGGTGCCATTAGTGATAGAAAGATAAAATGTACAATAAAAACGGACCGGCCTTTGATAAAATTAGAAATTAGACAAAGAAACGTAAAGGGGCCGTTTGACCAAAAGTTAACCATGCTCGAATTGAGTTGGCGGTTTTGCAATTGAGGGTATGGAAGCACTTTTGGCGCTGTTGTGGCGTTAATTGAGTGACCGGTTAGCATAGTTGTAGTTCAAACGCAGTAGGTGGACTTTCGGGCCTCGGGTGAGAAAGTAAAGTTTAGTGACATAGAAACGTGCTTTGTAGTGCCTAAGTGAATGTAGTGAAATCGGTTTCCTAATCCCGTAGCTCATTTGCTCGTAATTGCCTTTGGAAGTTAGAGATTGAATAGTGATATTTGTCGTTTTCGTGTTTGAACTGCTGTTACTTGTTTAATTGGTGTTATTGTTGCTATTAATGATAGTTATGTTTGAAAAGTTAATTGAATGCTAGTATTGATTGTAAATGCTTGATATCTCGTTTATTGCCTCTAAATTGTATTGTTGT